>NC_079413.1:23889411-23919411 GCF_026213295.1 Gadus chalcogrammus | reverse complement strand
GAGACATAAAAAGGTGATGGCAGTGGAAATTTAGGCATAACAGAGTTTGCGCTGGTTTCTGCTTTTTTCTTTACCTGTGCTGTAAACCCTTTTGGCGGCGGTGGCCATGATGATACTGGTCAGGCCGGTTCCCGCCCCCAGCTCTAACACAGTGGCGTTCCGGAACACAGACGCATGGGAGTAGATGTAGTCTGCCAAGAGGAAGGCCCCGCGCCACACCTAGCAACAAAGCCAGACCGTTAAGCTCTGAGGCGTAGTACCGCCAGCTTGGTAAAGGATGCGTGCCAGGCTGAGGCGGGTGATCCTTGATGTCAAAGTAATTTAGAATGAATCATCATGGTCGTCGTCGTAATGATAATAATGGGTGATAATCAAAGCAGAAAGACCTGAGGGAACGGACTGACCTGTTTGCCAACGTCTTGGAGGCTGGTTGCCATGGTGTGCTCTGCCAACAGATCAAAGTGTTAGTGTACTATAGTGTACAACCGCAGGCAGGGAGACCACATATAATGGCATCAAACTTAGGGCGAAAAATGAAATGCAAGTTAGAGGTTCCACATTTCTTTAGGTATTCACAGTGTCACAGGGGCTTGACATTTAGGGGAACATTGGACTAATTGCTAAGCCAAGTGCTAATGTGCTTCAGAAGGCGGCAGGAACTGGAAACCTGCCATGCACATAGAGGACACCTCCCTTAACATGTTTAGAACGGTTCGTGTTGATTTTCTCCTTCCATGATGTCACAGTGTCAACTACAGTAATTGCTCTTAAGCGTAAAGCGTTCATCTACTATTAAACCAGTGTCTGTGTGTCTCTCCAGTTTATATCAGTGCAAATATAAAAAGGACCCAACCTTGTCAAAAGGGTCAGCAGTTTTGTTTTGAAGCTGCAGCTACAAACGAGCGCTCACCGATCCTGATGACGTCGGGCTGGTCGCCGTCCTCCCCCTCCTCGTCGCCGGCGTCCTCCGGGGCGGCCGAGGACTGCCGGAGGATGACGGGGTACACCTCCGCCCGCCGGCGGCCCTCAGGGGGGCCGGCCTTCGGCCTGCGGGACAGCGGGGGACACCTTTTAATACTCAGGTTCATGATCCGTGGCACAATTATACCAAACTAAACTTTAATTCCCTATTTGTTATACTTGAGATACCGAGTGCGATAGCGTAGTGAGGGATTGTAACAGACACAGATCCTTCCCGCCATACACTGATAGTTGAATGGCTGCCGTTGGGACAGAATGCCATCTCTGTCGTCATCATCAAACAAAGGGCAGAGACCACCGCCCGCGTCAGCGACCAAAGCAAGAGCCTCATGAGAGACGGGACTAACCGTTCATCGTTTTTACAGGGCGTGGCAGGGGCCCCCCTATTCGGCCCCGGCAGAAGCAAAAGGCTTATAGAAGAGGTTTTCTTATTTTTTATAAGATGTATTGGTGATTTAGCAGACAGTTTGACCGACTTTATTAAACATAACAGGGCTTTGGTTTTATAATATGAAATGGGGCAATAGTAGACGGGGTAGCCCCGCCCATTCTGCCGGCGGATTGGGTCCGCCCTGCAGAAGGCTCTGGAGAAGAGCGATACACTTCTTTCTGCTTCCGATACGTTTTTGCGGGAGCCAATCACCCAGCTGGCTTTTCCCCTTGGCGCGCTATTGGCTGGTTTAACACAGTGACGACAGGGAAGCGACGGCAAGCAGCCAATGGCGTACAGAGTCAGTTGAACCAGGCCCGTTGATCACGCCTCTTGTGTGGAGGAAAACGACAGTAGCTTCCCCAGACCAACGTGCACTCTACGATTGAGCTCGGTCTAGCAACAGCCAGACTGGGGCAATAGCCTTTTAGCACCAAATATAACACTGAATAAGTTATTGATAGATTAAACCTCTGATAAAATAATAGTATTGCAACGTAGGCCTAGGATAATACGTTTGTTTTCTACTCGTTGTTACCTGCGCGATACCCTAAGGTCCCCATCGTCATCTAGGTCTGGCTCGTCTTCAGCTTCTTCCTCATCGGCCTCCCCGCTGGCTGCAGCCTCATCCTCCTCCTCATCCTCCTTCTCCTCTTCCTCTTCAGGTACAGAGCCAACATCGTCTTCTTCCTTTTCACTGGCAGAACCCCGCTCCCAGGCGTCCGCTGCCTCGCCTCTCCATAGGATCTTGAATTTAGTGGTGAACACTGGACACCCAGAAAGGCCACATCAGACCACTGGAGTGACAGCGTTGGTGTTTATCAATTGTATGAAGATTTGCTAAAGGTGGCAACGGCTCGCGCTAAACCGGAGCTAAGAAACTGGTGGCATTTCTAGATTTCATTTTTTAATGCATTTCTAAATGTATTTATGTGTATGTATATATACACACACTCACACACACACATATATCTACATATATATACACACTCACATACCACACGCGCACATCCATTGGGCCCCTCCATACCTGGCTGTCCTACGCGGTTGAGGCGGGCCATGAGGTGCCGGGTGTTGGGCAGTAGGAGGTGGATATCCGACAGCACCGTGTCATGGTGGAACACAATCCGGTCCATGGCCAACACATGGCACTGGCCAAAATAGGCTTTCAAAACCTGTAAAAAATCAGGCCAAAATTGTTATATCCACATTAAAAAAATTGCATTGTTCTCCATGGCATTCGTTAATGGAAAGTTCAGAGATTAGTCCACAGATTTAATTGTTTTGATTTACATTAGAAATGATGGCCTGTTGATATCCATGAAACCTTCTAAACGATCTTTGTTTTGTGACAAGCTGTGCCGAACCGACTTACGTTTGACTCCCGAATAGACTGTGAGAAACATGCGTGGAGTTATTTTTAGTGCAACGAGCATGTGCAGTGGCCTCCCAAAAGGGCCTTGAGACCAGCCCGGGTCTGTTGAACAGCCGTATGAGCAATGCACCCGATATATACACAGAGTATATGTATATTGGTTAGGTATGCAAGCTTTACAATATATATTTTGCGAATACGCTATTAAATCTCAAAAGCTGTACAATATGTGAGTAATGTAGTCACATAAATAAACAAATGTATAACATGTAGGCAATACACATACCTAATTTCAAGGGTTTGTCTTTGTCATGTGAATCAGCGAAGTCTACAGGTGCGTTGGCTACAGCTTCTGTTAGAAAGTAGAATCACAAGCATGAGCCTGGAGTCTGCAAAGGGAAACTGACGATATACTGAAAAACTGAGAAGTTAATAAGTTAATTTTTAAACTGTTTTGGCAAGGTTGTACACAAGGAAGGCTGTTCGGCCAATTACAAGTTCGGAGCTCCTTGTTTCCCTTACCGTGTACCCTACTCTAAGCAATGCACAGATGGAGCTAGAATTATTGAGTTAAAATACACTTTTCCTACCTTTTGTTTTTCATTATAATATATATAAATCATAAATATGCTATAATACACAATATTTGAAGCATGCAATAGCTTCAGATCACTATATATTGAAGGATACATATTGTACATTTTAAGTTGTGTGTGTTAAAGGGGCCAGACGCAACACATGTTCTATTCCAAATCATAAAATGATTGCTAAATCATAAAATGATTGCTAAATATAATAGAAGTACCATTTTCCCCTAAAATGGCTTCATTTCAAGACATTTTCCCTACAGTGGTTCCCCCACCCATCACAAGAAATATGCACAACTGGGCACAATGCATAAATAAAGGCTAGTCAAAGTGTGTTTCCAATAGGCTTTATCATAAAAAAAAAAAAAACCCTTCCCAACACATAAATTAATAGTTTAGCTATAACTACGTATTATGTGGTACCTGTTACAATAATTTGCTGTGTAACAGGTACACTAGAGCCAATAAGCGTCAACCTCCTTGTGACAATGTGGCCCAGAATATGCAAGCAAGCAGGAACAATTCACTAACCACTGCCTCCAAAGCACCATGATTCAGAAACTATCAGATGCGAAGATGGCCACAAGTGTGTGACCTCTCTCTCAAGCTATTGGAAACAGAAACTCTGGGAACAGAGAAAGTTGAACAAAATCCTCGTTATGCCAGGCCACACACCTTCTTCACCCAACAAAAAATGCAAGCCTGTTATATAAATAAGATTGCAGTTTGACATTTTTCTGCATGCACTTTTCAGACGATCCCTAAACATCCTCAGAAAAACGCATCACAGCATGATATTCAAGCCATTTGTAATATAATCAAAATAGATCATGATACACAGCGAGCTATATATCGACCAATGTCCATTCTATACAGGAAGATTACTCTTGAAGAAATTGGTCCTACTTGCAAGAGGTTGTGTTCTGCGAAGGGGGGGGGGGGGGGGGGGTGGGGGAAGGAGATGTCGATTATCAAACTTAAATCACAGCGGTACTAAACTGAGGAAACCAGGGATGCGATTTTGATGCATATGTATTCAGGGGGGGGGGGGGGGGGGGGGGGGGGGGGGTAAAAAGCTTTATTAGGCTTTATTTACCAACAAAGTGGTCGGATTTGCATGCTCTTCATCCCATTATATTGAATGTTTGAATGACCGAAAGTGTCGTCAAGATAAACAACATCCTCGTATAGTACATGTATGCATGTATGGATGTATGGATGTAATATGCACACGGAGTAGAGTCAAAACATAGTAATTAAACGTACCTACTCAAAATTTCATTCAAAACGCGAACGAGACTGTTGTGCATCACATTATTGTGTCCTGACAACAAAGGGGAAACTAGCGTCGAAACTAGTTCCTACTCATGTAGGTACATATGTCATAAGAAAGAGAAGCATCAATATATCGCTGTTGGTACGGTAAGGATGTTCAGCGAAAAAGTGCCAAGCACTTACAATTGATAGGTTCACCCATTCCCCGTGTTCCCCAACACACAAAGGTGGGGTAAGATGCAACACGATGCAAGTACTATTCCATGCCATGACCTGATTCTATAATATGTCCATGGCCATGACGTACAAACAGACATGCAATAAGTTTGTAAAATGACTGATTTTCGCGTAGAGTAAGGGGAACTCTGCTGGTGCCCCCAGTGCAGGGGGCAAGAAGGGAGGCTATGAAGAATCCAGGTGAACTCTGAACAGGTAAAAAATTTAATTGGTTTGTATATAATTAAATATTGAATAGGCTACCCTGCTTTGGAGCTCATGTACAAATAGTTTTAGTTGTAACAGCCCATCTTTCTAGAACTAAAAACGGCTGCTGCGCTAGATAATCTATTTGCAGTGTCACGCAAAACACTCCCACCCATAATCAGCTGTTCAGGCAAGTGCCCTGGCTTAAGGTAATAGCAAGGTATAAAAGCAATAGATCAATTTAAATTACCTTATTTTCTTGTTTCTGTCTCTCTGTAAATACTAGTTTGTAGTGAAAAAATAAGGGAGAAAGAGAGCGAGGAAGAGGAATGAGAGAGGGACAGGAGGGCAGAAACCGAAGGATTAGAGAGAGAGAGGGAGAGAGATTACTGTCTTGCCAGTGGTGTTAATAGTTGACCCAGTGCAACAATGTTAATGCCCCCCCCCCCCAAAGCTTCAGCCATGACCACCTGTTGGTGCAGCCCTGGCTAGAGCGACTTCGGTTTCCGGGCCAGTGTCTGAGTTATCTCCCTCCATGTGTTCTGCTGAACCATAGTAGGACTGCTGGGTCTGAGATTAGGATCTCCGTGGCTGGTTCATCTCCTCATATTTGCGAGGTCCCGTTTGACAGTTGTATTTAATGAAAAGGTTATTAGGGATTAAATATTAATGACTTTTAGACTTCTGAGAAAAGGCCATTCAATTCCCGCCCTCGTGTCTCCAATATGGATCATTTCTGCCTCTTTCTATCCCTAAACTACACAATAGTGCCAAACATGTTGGCTCGTTTGGCTATCTTCCCAGCTGCTCTACTCTACCCTGCTCTGTGCTCTCCCACCCACAGGTGCAATCGGGGAGTTCTTGGAGGATAAGATGTCTCCTATCAAATTAGCAGAAGAGGGCGCCACTGGTAAATCTGGCAATTTCTGGCACACTGAGAATATCTGTCTATGTCCTCAAAATTCTCCTCTGGGTTTGTGTAAAGTAACCTCACCACCATCACAGTGTCCTAGTCAATCACTGTCAATTTGATTGACTGTCAATCTGTCATGGTCAATCAATCATTTCGGGGTTGTTCAGAATATTGTGTTCATATTACATGTCCATGTATTGAATACTGGATATATGCATGCATGTTACAGATGATGAAATAATAGCTATAGATTGTAAGCGCATGGATATAAACGGGGGGTTCAAATTTTGGTTAATTCTTAAACAGTTAACTAACTAACACCACATACAATCACTGAACAAAGACTATGAATAAGCGGCACATTTCTTCTTCCTTAAAATGTTTGATAACTTTTTCGCAAGATATTATGCGAACGTTGTATGAGGCCAGCCTGCACTCGGCCACCATTTATTTCCAAAACCCTTGAGTGTGCAGCCTTCTCCCAACTGCACATCTCGCACAAAACGAGCATCTGGGCCTCACCAGTCTCGACTCAAGGCAGGCCACTCGACGAGCATCTGGGCCTCACCAGTCTCGACTCAAGGCAGGCCACTCGACGAGCATCTGGGCCTCACCAGTCTCGACTCAAGCAGCATCTGGGCCTCACCAGTCTCGACTCAAGGCAGGCCACTCGACGAGCATCTGGGCCTCACCAGTCTCGACTCAAGGCAGGCCACTCGACGAGCATCTGGGCCTCACCAGTCTCGACTCAAGGCAGGCCACTCGACGAGCATCTGGGCCTCACCAGTCTCGACTCAAGCAGCATCTGGGCCTCACCAGTCTCGACTCAAGCAGCATCTGGGCCTCACCAGTCTCGACTCAAGGCAGGCCACTCGACGAGCATCTGGGCCTCACCAGTCTCGACTCAAGGCAGGCCACTCGACTGAGTCTGCCCTTCTCGACGTCACAGAGAAACGTCAAACTGCTACGACAGCCCCCCCCCCTCCTCCTCCGTCGTTCTGCTGGACCTTTCAGCATTCCCCTTGTTCCTCACTATCGGGGTCCCTCTGGCGCCCGAATGCAAAACTTCTCAATGGCAGAGAATCTGAGGGAAGGAGGGTTATTTATGGGTTCTTTATTTTCAAAATCATTCTCTCTTCTGCTCTCTTTCTAACTCTAAAAATATTGCCTACAGCAGCGTCTATATCCTTTTTTTTTTTTTGACTAAGAGAATTTGATTAGACCAACAACCTTGATTTCACTTTTCCTATTTTAGGGCACAGACCATTTGTGTGCCTCTTTCCCGGGAGCACATGCCCCTCCATAAGCTATTTCTGGGGGAATCCCAGCAGTTGAGCAGCCAGGAGACCATCCTGTTCACATGACCTCACATTCTGTTTCTCTAAACGGATCAGTCTGGACCTCTAGCCACACATATTGATTTCCAGAAATGACGACGTAATTGGGATCAATCAGGGGATGACGTAAACAGAAAAAACAGGGAGGGTGTCGTAGTGATGAGGTACAATACAGGCCGTTACTGGTAAAACCGTGTCCGAAGCCATGGTCCGAAGCAATGAGAGGTAAGGGCGATGCACCAGCAGAGTTTCATGCTGGAAAAGACGTGCGTCCAGTGACCCGCTCACATTGATTGCGTGTTATGTTTTCAGACACACTGATTGGCTGAAGAAGTTTGTCTGTCGAGGCAAAGGCTCCCGCCCGGCCCAGACTGATCTGTGTAGGGAGACAGAATGTGAAGCCAGGTGATCAGGATGCTCTCCAGGACAGTTATTTACTGGGTTTCTGCACAGTTAATTACTGTGAATATAGTACGTAACGGATGGTGAAAAGGTTTAAAAACAGAGTAATCAAATTTAAACCGTAGTAATCACAGCAATAAATTCACTGATGTAGAAAATGACTACTGTACACATTCACAGTAACCATTACACAACTGTAGAAACTCATCGTAACCTTAATACCACTGTAGGAACAGTTAAAAGCGTACTACTGCAGAAACAATTATGTTACTACAAACCAAAAATGCTGGGGTATATTAATAACCCAGATTATGAGTTCAGGCCGCTGGGTTATAGGTTGTGCTGGTTTGACCCCCCGTCTCTATGGAGACAGTAAGCTGAAGCTCCTGACCTCCAACCCTGAGTTCTCAAACAGTAAGAGGGTAAAAACACCCACGTAACACAGAAAACAGCATTTGAGGTATTCTGCCACCTACTGGCTCACATATCGCCACCCACAGGTGTATACTATGTACACAAACAGCTTCGGTACACATTGGACAAAACTCTGGAGATCCACAAATGAGCATAGTCTAGTTTGTGCTCAAAGTTCTGTTCTGAATGATAGTGTTGATTCTAAAACACAAGTAAAGAATATTTGGGGATCGTGTTTGCGGCGATGTTTGTGAATGATAGCTGGTCGGGGCAGGCTCGTCTGGCCGAGTCTGATTGGCTCTGGAGCTAGGTGAGGCTACACACCTGTTGCACATTGAGTCATAAGTGTTGACACATTAAACCAGCCATCTCCAAACACACTCGGGAGATCTCCCGGATGGCAGTGGAGCTCCTTGCCATGTTCATTATCAAACTTTGGCATTGGACCTTTCCTACCCTGGCCAGTGTGGCAAAGGTCCACGCTCAACTCCTCCTAGGTGGCTTTCTGGGCTCCTACAAACATAGGAATCAGCTTTATGCAAAGGTGCTGCAGTGCCATACGGGAGGTTTCCTGAGTGTGTATGGAACTGGCTGGTCTAACCTGTGCACACTGATTACTCAACGTGCAACAGGTGTGCAGCCCAGGAGTCCGCCAGGTGAGGCTGCTTCAACCAGCCATCATCTACCCACACCCCCACAGTGTTACACCAGTGGGAACTGGACTCTGTGGGTTACAACTCATTTCATTTATGCATTTAACCATCTACAGGAGTATTCTATGTACACGTGACAGACCTTTCTTTAGTTCACATGTCAAATTCTGTTATAAAGTGAGTATGGATTAATTTGACAAGACACAAGTAAACAATGTGCTTTCATGGACATTGAAATATGTGTGGATATCATTTTAATAGGCACAAGTGCCAAATATTTGTGTTTCAGGGTTAACGCAATCTGAATTGTCTTTGTGGGTTGCAAATTATAAAGTCCCATAAAAACATCCATAATACATTGTCCTGATTGTCCTCAAGTGATTCCTGCTTTGAGTTTGACGGTGTGTTGTGGGAATGGTTTGTCTTCTTATGACTACAGGAGCTCATGGTACTGAACAATTATAAATAGTAATACATTTTATTATGTCATAATGTTTGTTTATATTTAATAATAATAATAATAATAATACATTTTATTTATAATGCACTTTATATTCAAGAATCTCAAAGTGCTTCAGAGAAAAAAATACCAAAAAACTATTAAAAAAAGGGGGAACCTCAAAGAAAGTTTAGCTAAATGCTCTTTTAAAGAGATGGGTTTTGAGGTTCCGTTTAAAAAGAGCTGTAGTCTGTGGAGCCCTCAGGTGGTCAGGGAGGGCGTTCCATAGTCTAGGGGCAGCAGCAGAAAAGGCCCGATCACCCATGGTGCACAGCTTCGTATGTCGGGTTTGGAGGGTGTGAGTGGATCCTGAACGGAGTGTACGTGAGTTTGTCGGGGGGGTGAGGAGTTCCTGAAGGTAGAGGGGGGCAAGTCCGTGAAGGCACTGGTGGGTGAGGAGGGAGACCTTGTACTCAATTCTGAGTGAGACAGGGAGCCAGTGCAGTGATTTCAGGATGGGGGTGATGTGGTCATGCTTGCGCACCCTCATCAGGACCCTGGCAGCACTGTTTACATTTACAATGTAGATTCCTCACCCACTCTCTTATCTCTTTGGGCATCAGGATGACTTTTGATTGTGTGGCAGATTAATAATCACGAAGATTAATGATAAATGCATACACATTGAAAACTAGAGACACTTTATGTAGGGTATACTATATATATATATATATATGTAAACAAATACTCAAACGGATTTAGACAACCTATTAGGAAACCAAAGCTCTCTCCCTGGTCACTTTAGTGTGCCAAGCTTTACATTTACGTACAGTGAGAGCGTGAGAGGGATAAACAAACGAAGATGAGGTAAACGGAGCTGGGTTAGATACCAGTAATGGACTGACCTCCTGCCCCTTTTTCATCCTTTTCGTCACATGGTCTAAAAGAGGCTCGACAACCATCTATTTTTATACTGCAAAGTGTTTGCCACATTCTTAAGATCCAAACTTAAATACAATTCCCTGACTTCCCTGATAATCACACACACACACACACACACACACACACACACACACACACACACGGGTATATATATATACCACACACGAGAATGTGTACTTAATGTGACCAATAATTGAAGTATGCAATGTGCCCATGTTGAAACACTTTTAAACTGTCTGAACTAAAATCGGTCTGCTATTTCAATAAAGGAAGTAGTCATACAAGATATAGTAAAGTGTGGACCAAATAAAACCAACTGGTAAGCTTGAAAGACTAGTTCCTCTGTTATGGAAGAGTTTGCCTCCGGCATGTCATTTGTAAAGCTGTGTTTTTGGACAACTAAAATGCCTGTAAGGGTCTGTCTTCTGAACATGTGAGGGTTAAGCCAATAAGTGAACACGCATACACATAGAATACGTCGCACAAAAAGTTTTCCAAACCTATTAAAGCTTTGACGCATCAGTAAAGTTATTTTTCTGAGCAATTTGAATGAGTCAAACCAAAAAAAAAAGAGAGAAAGCTGACCAGCCCCCTGCCTACTCCCTGGGGTGCAGTTCACTGGGTCTGGACAAAATGTTTGTGGCGCAAAAGTTGATGCTTGAATTCCCCCTCCCTCTGTTTCCCTTAAAGAAGAGAAGGGGGAGGAGGGTTGAGAGCGCGCGGCCTCCTTCTGCTCTCTTCCTCCCATGTTGAAATTCCTCTCTCATGAGGAACTTCCTGGTTGGTAACCGGCAGCAGTATGGAGATCACAGAGATGTCATTTGTCAGAGAGAGAGAGGAGGAGAGAGGGAGGGTTGGAAAGGCAGCGGTTCGAAGAAGATTTGAGTGAACGAGGAAGGAACTGTCGACCCAAATGAGAGAAAGACAGGAAGGAGACGGTTAAAGCAACCTTGAGTGAGTCTGTGAATGTATAATCATCTGTTTGTAGCCTGATAAGATATGATTTAGGCGTCTTGATGAGAGAAAAGTACACAGGCGTTTGAGGAAGCTAAACAAGAACAGCGTCTCTAGACAGCACTGCACATCATTGTAGTGAATCGTTTTTTCGTGTGCATTAACATGAGTTTAACTTAACTTAAGTCTTCCATAACCAAACCAAAGTCTTCCATAAACAACCCAGCAAAATGAACAAAACCAACGTCACTTGAAAACAGACCAGAGTCAAAGATGAGTCAGGAAGGGGAAGAGGAGAGACAACAAGCTTGGGTAGGATGATACGCGTTTACACATGCAACCTGCGGGTCTTCTGGCCTGTTCTCCTCTTTTTGGTGGCCATCGCGGTGGTCCTTCACCACTGTACACAAACACTGAACTCGGAGCAGAAGTCAGACGTTTCCAGAGACCCACCGGGAGGGGGCGGCTGCTGGGATGAAGCAAGCTATTCCATTCTTTTTCTGCTCTTCAAGCTTGTTCTGGCCGGCGCGCTGTGTTTCCTCAGCCTCAGGTAGCTACAGACTTTGAATGAACCCCCACAACGTGTTTGCTTATCCTCCTGCATGTCATTGAAAACAAACAGATTCAAGGTTTTCATTGGAAGAGTCGCAAACTCTTAAGGAGGCTGCTTTGAAATGTTGACTTTTAAGGAGCACCACATTGATTAATCTTTAAGTGAGGATGTTCCCATTTAATCTCAGTCTGGTTCTAAATCCAGAAAGTTATTCAGTACGGGTATCCTCATCAAGTGATGAATGATCTGGCATGATAACTGTGTGCATGGCAAAGTTAAATACCCGCTGTAAAAGTGCAAGTCAATTTAATTCAAACTATCACAAAGCATTTCGGCTCTGACTTGGCATAGTATGGAAACACATATCCATACTTCTGTTCCACTTCCAGGTTCTGTTGCTCCCACCAGCCGAGGAGGGCAGGAAAAGGAGCTCGGCTCACAGACACAGTACCTCGGCAGCAGCTTCTGGACGACTTCTATAACCGATGTGTGCGGCTCTCGCCTCACATGGTGGGCCACAGCAAAGCCAACGTAGCCAAGGTGGTGGGAGACCTGATCAGAGCCGGCCGCACCTCCACAACCCCTGAGTCGGGCCTTTCTCTCCGGGGCGACTTCTTACAGGTGATTCCTTATTTTGCGTTAAGGCTATAGGGCTGGTACGGCAGAATGCATCATGGGATTTTCTGTAAGCGATACTCTGCCACTATGTGAGGACTTGAGAGAGTCGTAGTGATTTAGAATCCTAATTAACTGCAATATACCGTAAGGGAGCTGAATGAAAACTTTGCCACTTCTTGCAGGTTATTGAACAATGACCAAAACTTTGTCACTGCCCTTAACCCTCCTATGCTCCTATACTTGTGAGGTCACGATGTACAAGCAATCACTAAAGCAATGTGGTGCCAAAACACAAAGATATCTGCATACCAGGGCAGATGCAAAGCTGTATGTTTGAGACAGGGTTTAACAAGAATAAAGGTGATTTTACGTGCACTTTCAGAGCCTGTCGATTGTGGATCAACCTATGATTTACAACTTCTCCTTCTTATGACCACACTGTACATTATCTTGCTTAATAATGTTGAAAATAAGTCGATCCTCCGTCTAACCACCGACCCAACCTCTACCGCCAGGTGGGTAGCACCTATGAGGAACACAAGACCGGCTCTCCGGACTGCTTTGACATCCTCGTCCCACTGAGGGTCCCCAGCGGACTGAAGCCCCAGCCCAGGATCGTGTGGGGGCCGGGGGGGGGAGAGAGGGACCAGAGAGAGACGGATGTGGGTAAGGGTGAGGAGGAAACCAAAGCAGAAGTGAAACACGCATGTTCGGTCCAGAGGAAGAAAAATGACAAGCAGAAAAAACACAAGAGGCCCAAGAGCGGGCAAGAGATACGAGGGAGTGATCAGGAGAAGACTGCCCTCAAGAGAGAGTACGAAGACAAGGACAGGGACGAGGCGGACGTGTTGAATACTATTGAGGAGGACACCTGCGGTCCTGTTCCCAAAGGCTGCATGGAAGTGCCCCTACATGAAGAATGGTTGCGCAGACACCCAGCCTTTGCCAGCACCTTCCTGCGGCCTTGCCCCCAGGAACCCCCGTCTGGTCGAGGTGAGAAGGGGAGCAGAGTCTACATGATCCTATCGGCCTCGGTCCTCCGCTGGTTCCTTCACACGATGCAGCACTGCCTGGCCTCCGTGCGCTACTCCCACGAGCAGCACTGCAGACTCAGCCTCACGCCGTCCGACCAGTGCGTGCAGCTGCACCTCACCCAGCAGCCCGACTACATCTGCTGCCACATCTCCACCGTGGTGCGCATGATCCCCGTCTTCCTCCTCGGCAACGGCGTCTACCTCGTCCCGACGGACGCCGCGGCGGCGCTCCCGGGGCAGCGCGGTCAGCGGAGGGACCTGTGGACGCTCTTCTTCCCCCAGCACGAGCAGAGGCTGCTGGGGTGGAAGAGGACTCAGCTCCCCCGAGGCTCCTGCCATCTCAAGTGCCTGCAGCTGGTCAAGGCCGTCCGGGACCTGGGGGGCCAGGCCCTGGACGGCCCGGGGGCGGAGGCCTGGAGGGCGGTGCTCTCCTCCTACGTGCTGAAGACCGCCTGGATGCGTCTGCTGCTGGGGATCCCCGCCGAGGCTTGGGAGGAGCGCCACCTGGTGGCCCGCGTGGAAGACCTGGTCCAGAGCCTCAGCGCGGCCCTGGCGAGGCGGTCCATCGCTCATCTGTTCCTGGGAGGCGACGGCGCCGACAGCCTGCCGCCAGAACCCGTGGTGTTCTCCAAACCGGCCAAGGAGACGGCGGGAGGGGCTCCGAGGGCGACCGGGGGGAACCTCTGGGCAGGGATCCCCGCTGCGCAGCTAGGCATGGTGTCGGGGCGCCTGGCGTACACGTGGACACACCTCCACCGGCTGATCCGCCTCACTCGCCCGCCGGGGAGGTTCGCCGAGCTCGGAGCGCCGGGACACAGACACGTCTGGAAGTGACCGAGAACAAAGACAGTGATGTCATGTACACGATTCATGTAACCATAAGTATTGTTATATCATCAGATTGGCATCATTATGCATGCAGTGACTCATGAGTTGACGATGCACACGTGTGCCCCTCAGGGCATGCTGCGGGTTGCTATGAGGACAGTGATGTCATGGTAGTGTCCGCTTCCCCAGTGGACTCCTGCGACACACACACACACAGCTCCATGTGGACATCTATGTGTCTGTTGTCTCTGCACTACGCTGCTCTTTAGAACATGGCGTTACCTTCACAGTATGTGTCACAGCTCATGTCCAGGGATACAGAGATACTATACCATCAGACAGTGATAAGGTTATCGGTTTGCTCTTCAGGGACGGCCTGCACAAAACCGTACACATGTAAAACGTATTAACTTAGACACATACGTACGTTCATCAATGGACACAAATCTCATTCAAATGTACCAACACGGACACATTGAATCATGACTTTACACTATGACACGCAAGGCATGCTAAACATTAGTGGACGAACCGTAAATATAAACGTATTGTTTGGGATATTAATAATACAATTGCTTCTAGTCCAAGATTTATATTGTCTATGTAAATTCCGTGCATGATTTTTCTGTTGCTGTTTTTTATATTATTTAAAAAGATGTGTTTAGACTTTTACATGGCTTTTCTCAGCTAAGAATAAAAGCATGCTGGTTATGGTATATTTGGCTAATCTGAAAATCTGTGTCATGATCTAGGTATCAATAGTTCCAGGACGAGTTACGCAGAGAACTGGGTGCTCAAAAGTTATTTAAATAACTTTTTTATCCATGGTTCTTCAAATAACCAAGATAAGGTTCAAAAACATTTATCCCTTCAAAGAGGCAAGAACTACAAGGGGACCAGAATCAGTTAAACGTCTGTCTGTTTACCAGAACGTTGTACTAATGATGCTTACAGAGATGACCTGGACCAGGGAGGGGAGCAGGGTTCATATACACTGGTCCTGACAATCAAACAATCGACCCACATTGTACATCGTAAGGGTTTGTAAAGCATGTACAATATAGAGACAGCATGACAGTGTCTCATCAACACATCAGCTGAGGACTGTAAGGAAGCATATGACTCCTTTTGTGGTTCCTCAGCCCTATCACTCACACACACACACACACACACACACACACACACACACACACACACACACACACACACACACACACACACACACACACACACACACGCACGCACAAAAGAATGCACGCACACACACTGATCCTATTATTAATACTAACCCTATTAATAACACAGCCTATTACTAGTACTAACCCTGTTACTAACACTAACCCTATTACTAGTACTAACCCTGTTACTAACACTAACCCTATTACTAGTACTAACCCTGTTACTAACACTAACCCTATTACTAGTACTAACCCTACTCGACTAACCCTATTACCAACACTATTGCTTTTACACTGACCCTTATACTAATGCTAACCCTATTACTAACACTAACCCTATAACCAACACTTAGCCCAACACTAACCTGATTATTCAAACCAACCCGATTGCTGACACTAGCCCTATGCGCTACACTCACCTTTTACTAACCCTATTCCTTTTACTAAAATAACCCGATAACTAATTCTAACCCTAGTACTCACACTAGCCCTACTACACCAACCCTTTTAGTAACACTCACACTTATTTTAACTAAAGTTGTCAAAACGATACTTCTTTATCATTTGAAATATATTCATCACAACATAACATGCATAAAATCAAATTCCCTTTCCTGCAGTACATTAGTATCCTTGTTATTCATAAGTACAACTGTACATGCTACCTGAAAAAAAATCTATTTTGTAACTCAGTGATCAACTGGTATTCTTCCCTTGACAAATTCAGAAATACATGAACTGTGTATGGATTTCTATACATACACTGTGTCTGAATTTATATACAGACAAAATTAGCTTCATGAGCACATGAGCACCATTATACAACATACACCATGCACGGCTCTGGGAAAGTGCAGCTTCTGTGTGTTCCCAGCTTATGGTGTATGCAAACCTGTACCAGGCAGCCAGACTGTCTCCCATGATGACAGTCATTCATGAGAGAGAGTGGGAGAGAGAGGGAGAGAGGGAGATAGAGAGGGAGAGAGAGAGATGGGTGGGGTTGAGGAGGGGAAGAGTGACTGGAGATGGAATAGATGTGTGAGAGAGAGTGGTGAGATCATGCTGCCATTTATTCAAAGGAAGTACACCAGATGAGGAAGAGGAAGCCTGGAGGGAAAGGAATGGATCTTTCTGGAATCAAAGTGATAGGAAGCTTGGGGGAGGCATGGCTGAGTGCCGTACCATGAGAGCAGAGAGACCTGGAGAAAGGGACGCAATGGCGTACACACAGGTAGGCTCCCACTGCGGTCCGAACACAACGTCCACTGGAGACTCAGTCTACGGTAGGCTGGGCTCTGCGTCTGGGCGGTGGTTCACGACGTCTTGCTCTCTTCCGCGGACACCTGTTGTTGTGCAGAGAACAGACACAGCCTCCCTTGGGCTTCTCTCCCATCCTCCTCCTCCTCCCCATCGGTAGATTCTATCTGAATGTTGTATTTACTCCATGCTGCTCCTCTCGGTATGTTCTCCCCGTTACATTTCCTTAAAGGTGTTTCAATGGTGTGAAGAAGTGAAGTCATGTTTTGTTCTTAACATATATTCTTTTTTGTGTGTGTAACTGTTTAGGTTGTTGTAAGTAATGTCAAGGGAAGCTTTTAAACGTATGAGATATGGTACAGTATTCTCTTGGAAAAAACAAGTAATTTAACGTTCTTAGTATTTATTCTCCACATGGGGCTACGTCACAGACCCGCTGTAGTGCATGGATCAAGCTCTGTCCATGTACTGGGTTCACCTGTTGCATGTCTCCTCACCACATCGCTGAAAGGGTACATTCATTCTCATCACATGTATTTTACTTACTTTACATAAATGTAACAAAATGACATAGGCCTCAGAACCACAGTACTTGACACCTTAATTGCAATAAAGCAGAACATTTTAATCGTGTAGCATGTAGGTCTTAAGGGAAAAAGCTTACGCATGGTTATAGCTTACATCTTTGTTTCATGCATGTTTTTCAAGGCTATTTAAAGGCCTTTCTGTTTACGTGTATGTCTATTGAGATGCATGATTGCCTGTCCCACCCTGCCTCATAGTAATTCTCAGTAGACTATTGTATGACGTGGGTGCCAACTCCTCTACCCGTGTCCAGCCTTTCTGCTCTCCTCTTCATATCTCTGTCTCTCTCGCCCTCTCATCCCCCACCACCTAAAGTCATTCTGCCTTGATCCTGTCTTTTCGCCCACCTCCCTCACTCTGAGCATCTTTGAGTCTGTTTCTCTCTTATCTCTCTGTCTCTCTCGAGCTCTGACTGCATTAGTTCTGGGGGGGCAGGGCATAGAAGCCAGTCCTGTTGCTATGGCTACAGCCACAGCTAATTGCTGGAGCAACATTACGACAAAGGTCGGGATGGGGCATTCAGAGTGTGAGGAGCAAGGGAGAGGGATGCTTCAGGAGAGTGGAGAAGAGAAATTTAGAGGATAATGACAAAAACATAAAGGTTGTCCCCTTGGTGCAATGCAGGGACAGACAGATAGAAACGTTCAACTTGAACCAACGCCCAAGTCGTAGAAGTACATTCTAAGGTTTATCAACTAAATGTTCACTTATATTGGCAGACGCTCTTCTGCAAAGCGACTTACATATACATGTGTTTACTTTCTTATGTATGGCGGAGTCAACCATACAAGTATTACACATACATACACACATATGTTCACACATATGCGGCTGAGTCAACCAAGCAAGTCAACAGCCAGCTCGTCGGGAGTTAGTTAGGGTTTGGTGTTTTGTTCAGCGGCACCTCGACAAAAATACAGCTCCCCCCCCCCCCCCCCCCCCCAAAAAAAAGTATTTTAAAATTCTGGGCGGATTAATTTTTGTCAAGACAGTAGGTCAGCATCACTCGATGTGTGTTAAGGTGAATCTTTGGTCTGAACTGGGCTTTAGGTAAAACTGCTAAACAATGTTCTCTCATCTCCTCTTCATTCCCATGATCCTCTGCTTCACATCGCATGTGTGAAAAAGGACGGTTGGAACCCGACGAGGTACAGAGCAAACAATAAAAATATTGCACAAGTTTAACCTCTACCATTAGAGGAGCTATGGGCTTAAGCTTGACATTACAAGCATGTCCAAAAACATGGATACATGCACCGTCCGTGTGAGTGCGTGTCTGTGTGTGTGTGTGTGTGTGTGCTTTTTTTAAAGTTAAATTACGAAGTATGGAAGAACATGGTTATCGCCATGTTCTTCCATAGAACATGGCGATGGTAACGTAATGGTTAATGTAAATGTATTGTCCACTCTTTACTATGGTACGATCATGTTTTTTAACAAATTGACCAGCTTTTCGGATCTGTCAATGGTTAGCTCAATATGTTCTGACTGCAGTCCATAATCCAGTAGCAAATACTTTTCAGTTTATTACAATACCTCGGTTTCTATCAAGCTTTGGCATGAACCACTTTGATGACGTCTATGACACGTATTTCAAAATTATAGTTTAGTTATTAAGGCACTCACATACATATATATATTTATTTATTTATTTATTTGTTCTTTCTAATTTGTGAAAATTTCAAATTTCTCAGTCGCTTTGGTACATTTCTCAGATCAGAATTGAAATTCTCAAAACTACCTGTTCAATCTTCACATCATTGTGTCACTTGTGCACATCAAAAAAAAGTTTCTCATTTCTTGGAACAAGTTGCACATGCTTTGGTACATTCATGAAAACAATTATGTATAATTATCTGCTCTTTCCTACAGTATCAATTGCTTATGTCATGTTGATCAAAATGTATTGTAATGGGTCTCTATTGAATAATCTCACGCCCACAACATTTAGCCATTAGTTCATTGCATAAGTCTGTACATGCAAAACGGTTGAAAAAGTTGTCATAATATGTCAAGCATATTTCTATACATTTCCATTAGACTTCTTTTCTAAATCTGTCCTGAATTGGTAAATTGCTACCAGGTGAATCTCGAATTTCTTTAAAGAAGGGAAATGTGTGAAGTGTTAGATCAACCAACGATCAACCAGCTTACTGAAATAGCTCAAAGATATCTCATGAACCATGAACTGGCAAGTACATATATACAGTAGCTGGAGCACAACACAATGTTACATTGTCTGACAATGGAAGGACAAGGAATTGGACGACAGCCACAGAGAAGAAGAAGAGGAAGAGGAGTGAGGAAGACTGCACTTTACAGTAATTCCCACAGCAATGGATTTACAGTTTACACTAAGGAGATTGTCCTTTGTTCACATTTCTAGAAATGACATGGTCTGTCAACAAATTACAGTACAAACAGTCAAAGTGTAAATGTGAATCTTGTCCAGTCTCTTGCAATCAATCTCCCACATACACTAGGGTGTAACTTACAATTTACAATAATTGTCTTCAAAACTTTAGCCACATCCCTCCAGAACATGACTAAGCAATTTGACTGTCTTTTCCATATACAATGACACAAGGGCTTGTCATTGTGATGGCACTGACATGTTCATTGACACAGATATTTACTTTTGAGAGATGAACTAAGGACTTTTAGCAAGAGACTGGCTTCTGCAGGTTATCCATGGTCTTTTGCTATTTGCACGAATTGTTTTGAGAAATACACTTGAGAAAAATGTACCAAAGCAACTGAGAAAAACGGTAACGCTTTGATAAATATACATCGATGGAACCAAGCCGAATGGCTGGTGATTCTGTACCACTTTAACCATCTCACGAAGAGCCACGGTTTCATTTATACGACGCGCAACATGTGTGTCCCTCCCTCCCTCCCTCCCTCCCTCCCTCCCTCCCGACCCAGGGCCTGCTGCCCGCGCTGTCAGACTGCCTCTGCTGCCGCTGGGCCTGTCACTCCTGTCTGCTGAGGTGCTGGGAGCGGGCCTGCTACTCCTCCAGCGACGAGGAGGTGGAGATACTGGGGCCCTTCCCCGCCCTGACCCCCGCCTGGCTGTGAGTCTCACCTCCCTGAGAGAGAGAGAGAGAGAGAGAGAGAGAGAGAGAGAGAGAGAGAGAGAGAGAGAGAGAGAGGGGGGGGGGGAGAGAGAGAGAGAGAGAGAGAGAGAGAGAGAGAGAGAGAGAGAGAGAGAGAGAGAGAGAGAGAGAGAGGGGGGGGGGGGGGGGAGAGAGAGAGAGAGAGAGAGAGAGAGAGAGAGAGAGAGAGAGAGAGAGAGAGAGAGAGAGAGAGAGAGGGGGGGGGGGGGGGGGGAGAGAGAGAGAGAGAGAGAGAGAGAGAGAGAGAGAGAGAGAGAGAGAGAGAGAGGGGGGGGGGGGAGAGAGAGAGAGAGAGAGAGAGAGAGAGAGGGGGGGAGAGAGAGAGAGAGAGAGAGAGAGAGAGAGAGAGAGAGAGAGAGAGAGAGAGAGGGAGGGAGAGAGAGGGGGGGAGAGAGAGAGAGAGAGAGAGAGAGAGAGAGAGAGAGAGGGGGGGGGAGAGAGAGAGATAGAGAGAGAGAGAGGGGGAGAGAGTGAGAGAGAGAGAGAGAGAGAGAGAGAGAGGGGGGGGAGTGAGAGGGAGAGAGAGAGAGAGAGAGAGAGAGAGAGAGAGAGAGAGAGAGGAGGGAGAGAGAGAGAGAGAGAGAGAGAGAGAGAGGAGAGAGAGAGAGAGAGAGAGAGAGAGAGAGAGAGAGAGAGAGAGAGACCGAAGTCATACAGAAAGAAGTCAGACAGACAGACAGACAGACAGACAGACAGACAGACAGACAGACAGACAGACAGACAGACAGACAGACAGACAGACAGACAGACAGACAGACAGACAGACAGGCAGATACATATTATACATACAATAAATATGCTGTTTTCCCTAGAACGAATCCGTGCAACATGGACTTTACACTTGAAAATACAATGGACAGCCTGGTCCCAAAGCACAACAACCCCACCCTGACCGACTCCCTCTCCGAGATGTCCATCTCTACCTTCAGCTCCACCCAACAGCTCTCTGGTGAGTTGGCCTTGGGTTAGTAGAGTCAAACAGTGTCGTTTTTACTTGATCTAATTATGCATCTCTTACAAAGACAAAGTGACTTCCAATCACAAAAGAACTACAAGGTTATGAGTTAATACACTTTGTATAATTGAACATCTGCATCACTTGATTGCTTTCAAACAAAGAAGATACAATCACCAATGTATGTACATGCCCATGGAGTGTTCTTAAGTAATGGTCTGACCACGGTGGGTCACCGGGAGATTCAGACCAAATCCATGCTATACTTTCAGCAGTTGGAGGGTACAGCTGGTGGGAAAGACGTAGGAAATACAGTTTAGGCTTCGCCTTATGGGCTAAGGTGAAGCTGCGAGCAGAGCCCGATCAAGGTACTCCTGCTGGACCCACGTCTCTAAGACCTAAGTCTCAGGGCACATCAGACTCAATAAGCAGAGGATGTACGAAATGCAAAAGCTAAATAAAAACTCTGAATTCTCCTAAGAACAGGCAAAGTGATGATCAGGAGAAAAGAGTGAGTCTGTAACCTCTGACTCAACCCCTTTTTCCTAGAATCCATGAAAAATAGGCGATCCATAGCAACAAGGCTTCTCCAACGTCCACTATACGGGGGGCGGAGCTAGGAAACCCCAAGCCGTCAACTAAGACAAGCAGGAGGCCGCTCATACATCTGCTCCCAACGAGGGGCGTTAGGAGGCACTCTCTGGAAGGCCTAAAAATGGAAAGAGCAGCTAAATCGTCTTAAAAAAGCAAAGAAGAAGCACTAGATTCTAGAATAAGGCCAATAACCGGTCCCTTTTAATCCCAGCGTAACGCTGGGACACTAGCATGAAGCGAAGTCTAGACGAGGTAGCCTTCATGACATAGACAGCGACAAAGAACAGCCAAGAAGCTCTAGCTTGCCGGTGAGCACCCTGTGTAACAAACAAATGTGACGATGGAATAAAAGTCGACACAAGCGCACATGACCTTCTCAATAAACACAAAGCATATAAGAGACATCATAGTTAACGGTTGAGGACATGTTATTAACAATGTCGCGTCCACCCGCCGCGTGGGAAGATCCCGAGGGCTGAGGGAGAACCACCAGCTGCAGTGGGTGTTCTCTCCGGCTTAAAGGTCCACCTGAGCCGTCGGCCGTCACTGACGCGCTGTCTGCTCTGATCAAACCTGGCCGGTCGCCCACCAGGTGAGATGAATGTGAAAGCACTTTCCTCGGCCCGGCGACCTCGAGCACATTGATGTGGGCAGTGAGGAGCAGCGGCCGACGAGAGGAAGAGGCAGGACTAAACTCTGGAGGGCTGGATTCTGACATTTCCATTCACACATACTACCCCTCCAGGTATAATCCAGAGAATGTCCAGTGTTCTGTGCCAAATAGGCCTTTCACACATACTACCCCTCCAGGTATAATCCAGAGAATGTCCAGTGTACTGCCTAATAGGCCGTTCACACATGCACTCGTGGAGAATCGGGTCCTGAGACGGTCCCCAGTTAACAGACGTGACCCACAGCAGGAGAGAAGCCGCATCAGACGTTTTCGCACAGACCAGAGATACTCCTGATGCTTTAGGCGAGGGGGGGCGCCTGGATAGAGCATATAAGGGCAGCGGAAATCGCAGTGCGGAATATCCACAAATCGATTATTCTGCATATTTAATCAATTCGTTCCAAATCTTTCGCTCCCCACAAAAAAAACCTCAATCTGCATAGAACCAAGACAGACAACCAGCCTGTTGAAACGCCTTCCTACATGACACACACAACTCTGTTTTGTATCCCCCACACAGAAACCAGAATGCAGTTGATGTCTCAAATATGAGTTGCCTCCTAAAGATGTATACTTAAATCCTATGACTTTACTCTGTCTTTTTATAGGGCTTAATATGAATTATTGCACACAAGTCACGTGTAAATCCTGACCGGGCAAAAATATAATTTAAACCCTAACCTTCTTCATTCGAGCTTCGACTGTCTTCCTCCCATTTTCCAGAGAACCAGAAGCCAAGCGCTCTGATGGTGAGTGTCAAACCCATGGAGCTCTGGGCCGCAGGACCTCGGAAGGAGGCGGTCCAGCCCCCACGCAGGTCCCAGAGCCCTCCGAGTCAGTACTGCGACAAACTGGAGCCCTGCCTCTACTCTGACAAGGCCAGCTGTGACGACGTGGACTTGTTGACAGACGATGAGATCCTCCTACGGTACCAGCTGGGCATGCTCCATTTCAGCACACAGTAAGCATCATCATTAAAACCCCATCAAGTCGTTTGGAATAAGTCACAGAAAGCATTTCAGATTGACTCCCAATCATACTTATTTTTTGGTCGATAATCTTTTCAGTTTGTAATAGAGCAGTGATTCTCCAACTTTTTCTACAAGTGCACTACCTCCAAGATTTTTTTTTTCTTTTTTCGCTGAGCACCCCCTACACCGGCACAAAAAGTACCCCTAGGGGAGCGCGTACCCCCATTTGAGAACCACTGGAATGGAGAATAGCAAATAACGACTTTAAAATGTTGAGATAAGATATTTGACTGATTATGCTTTTTCCTGCTTTGTGTTCCACCCAACCAGATACGACCTCATCAACAGGCACTTGGGTGTGCGGGTCATCGAGGCCCGCGACCTTACCCCTCCTCTGAGTTCTGATGGCACCCGACAGGACACTGTCCACTCCAACCCCTACGTCAAGCTGAGCCTGTTGCCTGACCACAAAAACTCTCGCCAGACGGGGGTGAAGAGGAAGACCCAGAATCCAGTGTTTGAGGAGCGTTTCACCTTCGTCATGCCCTTCCTGGAGGCCCAGAGGAGGACGCTGCTGCTGTCTGTGGTGGATTTTGACAAGTTCTCCCGACACTGTGTCATAGGGAAGGTGGCGCTGCCTCTGAGTGACGTGGACCTGGTCAAGGGAGGGCATTGGTGGAGGGCCCTGGTCCCCAGCTCACAGGTACGGTCTGCCCACACCCATACAGGCAGAGGTATGGTAACAGAGATATAGACTGGATTCAACCGGTATTCGAGAGATGCCTCATGAACCATCTCCAAGTGAGTGCAAGCTTCTTTCCCTTGTATCTCTGAATATTAATACATCATTAATAAATGAATAAACCGAAACAACGATACCACAGAAGATAAAAATTAAGTTTCATCAGCCTCTCACGAGAGCCATGCGATCCACAAAGCACAAGTCCCAAATCTTTTCGGATTGGGGTACACACAATGTGAATGGTCTCCTGTGTTTCTACACATAATAAGGTCTAATGAAAACTTCTGAAAATTGGACCCCGATCGGAAACAAAGCCAGCGGACGTCCGTGACTGTCCCGGTCCAAAGTATAACTAATATTTAATTGAATTGGCCCAACAGCTACACGCAGCACTGTGAAAGACAAAGCCATGCAGTTCAGAAAAACAACATGCTTGCATTTTGGAGAAGTAGTACATTGTGACTTTGATGTTGTGTTTTGAGCTCAACAAAGGCCACACAACGATCAGAGTTCCGTACAGAGTCATGAGAGTGAGTGGCTCCCTCTCATGTTCTTTGGTTGCAGAATGAGGTGGAGCTAGGGGAGCTGCTGCTGTCCCTGACCTACCTGCCGAGCGCAGGGAGGCTCAACGTGGACGTCGTCAAGGCCAAGCAGCTGCTGCAGACGGACATGTGCCAGCGCTCAGGTGCGTCCCTGCCTGTCTTCAGTCCCATCCTGCTGTCGATTTGCACCATCTAAACACTTCAATTCAAGACCAGGCAGCGAGTAAACAGGCACTTGCTTTTATTTTGGACCAAACATGATCTTGTTTATTCATTTGCATACACTGAATGGGTGTAACATAAATGTCTAAACATTTGCTGATTGGACGTAATTATTCCTCCTCCCACCGAGAGCCCCATACCCAATACCGGAAGACTTTGCAAATGATCGGGAACCCGGTATCCCCAGTGGCTGAAGGGGGGGTTAGTAGAGGGTTCTCCCTCTGCCTGTCAACATACTGATCGATCGATTGTCCGATATGAAAGATATTATTTGGACATAGTGTCTATTTTCATAGCTGCAGGATGGAGATGACTAACTTGACCAAGACATAGTATTTAAACATTAAACGTATGGCTCTCCTCCCAGATCCCTTTGTGAAGGTGCAGTTGGTCGCAGGGTTGAAGTTGGTGAAGACCAAGAAGACTTGCTGCATGCGAGGGACCATTGACCCGTTCTACAATGAGTCCTTCAGCTTCCACGTCTCACGAGAGGACCTGAGGGAAGCCAGCCTCGTCTTCACTGGTAAGGGTAGCAGGTGTTTCGGGTGGGGGGGAGGAGGTCCTCCACCCAACACCAAACGTATCCCTGGCCGTCATCCCACTGGCAGACGGATCAAGCAGAGGGCTGGGGAAGGTTTTCCTCCCAATGATTGTTCCTCCTTGTCTATTTGAGAGTTTCACTTGTAGGAAGGGTCATCAATGCTCACTGGGTTATGATTACATCATTGTGATTAAGTTATTGTGATTAAAACAATATAAAAGCATTGTTTATGTTAATATCTCCTGAAGCTAAATGTATTTACAATTTCTACGTATACAAATGTAATCCATTCTTTACAGGAGATTCGTTTGCTGATGAAATGGTATCAATCAATTCAAGTAGGACGGCAAATCAATGCTTTTGATTGAAGGAAGGTTGCTACTCCCCTTGACTCCTGATGCTCACCACTTCCCCCTCCTTCACGTTATCTCTTGTTCCCTGCTCCAGTGTACGGCCACAACATGAAGAGCAGCAATGACTTCGTGGGCCGCGTCGTGATCGGCCAGTTCTCCACCGGCCCCCCGGAGACGTCCCACTGGCGCCGCCTGCTGACCTCCCAGCGGAGCCCCGTGGAGCAGTGGCACAGCCTGCGCTCCCGGGCCGAGTGCGACCGCGTCTCCCCCGCCTCCCTGGAGGTCCACTGATGGAGGGGGGGGGGGAGTAGGCTGCGCTCCCGGGCCGAGTGCCACCGCGTCTCCCCCGCCTCCCTGGAGGTCCACTGATGGAGGGGGGGGGGAGCAGGCTGCGCTCCCGGGCCGAGTGCCACCGCGTCTCCCCCGCCTCCCTGGGGGTCGTCTGATGGGGGGGGGGGGGGGGGCAGCTGCCCAAACACTTGATTACTGACAAGCTTGAACTTTTGCGTGGTTTCAGTGTGGCCCTCTGGAAGGTTCTTTGAGGTTTCTGCGGTGCACACTGAGTGGTGAACTACAGATGAGCAAGTTCCTATCGACATGATAACCAATGTACAATAAATACACTTACTCTTTAAATAGCTGTTACACAATAGTTGTATGATGTCTGCGTAACAAAGAGCAAATAATGAACGTATTTGTTGATATTTGTTCTGCATAACAGAACAAAGATCTACCTAAGATCTAAATCCAAATTTTGTTCATATTTGTACCCTTGAGGGTGACAACGTTGGCCTCTATAGTCTAGCCTTCATTAGTGCTTTCGTGTTTTGTCCCAGTGTGAGTCATGCAACTCATCACAGTTAAACTATCATATGAACTGTCCAATTCATATTCAAATGTTTCACTGATTGTTAGTACAGCTGACATTGATATTGCCAACATTAAAGTTAACATCTACCGCTGTATATACTTGAGTTAGCGTGCAAGGTAAGTTGGCATAAGAAGATTTCAGGGAAGAAGAAACAGGAATTATTGTTAAGGATTTACGTGTGATTTCCTTCAATAGAAGAAGAAATACTTATTTTGTAACAAAACATTTTTATAAAATGAAAATATATACATGTTTTTGTCAAAAATGTGAGAGTAATTTCCTCCACCATTTTGCTGTAATTTTGTCTCTGCTTTAAGTCTATATCTGTCTTGTCATTGTCAATATACGGTATATTCAACAATATGTCTAAATACATGTGTAGGCCTACTTATTGTAGTATCTGTTTCTACTTCTTAATGTAGTCATCTTGCTAGATTGTGTATAGCGCAGAGAGTATTCTTTAACTGCACATACAATGTATGCAAACACCTTTATTTCACTTGAATTAATAGAATCCGTCAATATGAATGTACGTTCACTCTGTCCAATCCCTGGGCCGTTTCAAGACCTAATAGTGTCTGTGTTTTCAGTCTTCATTGTTCAGTCAATCATTGTTACAATATTGTTCCAAGAATGTACACAATTATGCAAATCCTCGTTTGGTCGCACACAAATCATTCATAGGCGTCAAAGCCTCAAATTACATGTCAACAGGTTATAAGTTATATCATTGCTTGATATTAGTATGTTTCGCAATAATACTGTGGTAAGATACAAAATAAATAACTCACCCAATGCTTTTTTGTGTTGTACTCTGAAACTGTAAAGATATAAACCAGCCAATATAGAATAACTCATGGAAAATAGCTTTTTATTGTATGTAGTTTACAAAATCATTGTAGAAAATGTAGAACAAAACTGATTCATGTCCAATGCAAAAGAAGGGTACCAATTCTATCCAATTTTGATTTCCAATGACCTTCGTAGCCTCACTTGGCCAACCACAGCAATTGACAAGCTGGAATTATTGACTTGGTAATAGAACAAACCAAAATACAGTGTTTAAAGTCCTCAGCTTGTAGGGCATCATGTTCGTTTGATAGACGTCAGAAGAGCTTTCCCAGACCTGTTGACCAGGGGTCATGGCTGAAGTCCTATATCTCAGCAATAAAAGGACTATTACAACAGGCATCTCTGGAGATGTATTTTTAGAGGGATGGTAGATCCCTCTAAAGGCTATTACACAGTTTCTATTTTTTAAAAGGGTGAAGGTAAATATTATGCAACATAGCTAGTTATTGTTATTAGAGGTTTAATATAATGCCACAAGGGGCGAGTTTGATTAGCATTATAAGCCGTTTGAAAATCAGCCTTTTTCTGTGTTTTAGTGACATCACAAGTGGGAGTGTCCACCTCGATATATGATGGATAGCTAAGCAACATTTGCTAAAACCACTGGGTAGGCTGGTAAAATGATCAACCAAGTATACATCTAGGTGGAGAATCCCACTTCTTTACACAGGAAAACGCAGAATTTCCAACAGCTTGTAACAGCTATAGTACACTCACTCCTGGTGGCATGATATCACCCCTTCAAGAAAGAATGAATGAATGAATGTGTGAACAAGTCGCCTTTTCAGTGAAGACTTGTTACAAAATATTCCATATATTGTATAACACATCACCTTGATGAGCCTAACTACTGATTGATGTAAAGGTGCCAACAGAATGATTACAAGAAGAGAAATACAGAGGTATGAACTATACTTTTATATTAACAATCACAAAAGGTCACTAACAGGTTTGATGGTGTACTAAAAATAAGAACAGTGAGGTGATGACCACAGAGCCTCTGCCGAGAGAGACCAATGGATGAGCTAGTACTCTAGGGTGGGGATCTTGCAAACAAAAGAAAAGGCCTTCTCACAGCTGTTGTCATTCCATGACCTCAGTGCTGTAAAACACACACACACACACAAACACACATATATACACACGCACGCACACACACACAAACAAACTCTCCCACACACACACGCGCACACACACACACACACACACACACACAAACTCTCAGCGACATACAAACACACACACAAACACACACACACACACACACACACACACACACACACACACACACACACACACACACACACACACACACACACACACACACACACACACACACACACACACACACACACACACATGATCAAATATGTTTTTAATCAGATACATCATGTCTAATCAATTATACGACAATTTTTGGACCATGATTATCAATTGAGCAATGATTGTGCCGGACAGCCAGTATGGGCGTTTCCTTTGAGCCATTGACTCTGCGCTAACTAGTAATATTAATACAGGCAGTTTCCATTCAATGGACAGTAGGAACCCTCTCTAGCCTCCCATAGTAGAGTTAAAGCCCTAAAAGTGAAACCGCCAGGATTAATGTATTATTTAATAAATACATCTAAACAGGGCTGTTGCTAGGAATCATTAATGGGGATTTTTTTCTAACCCCCTTTTCATTCATGATGCATAATGGGGTTGAAATATACCATTTTTTTTATTAAAATTAATTAATTTTTAGGATTGTGCAATTGAGTCATTACTTTTTGGGTGTGTATTTTGCATGCGTGCCATTCTTTCCCAATGTGTTCTCACCACTGCTCTGACGAAACCACATTTCCACACAGTCCTCTTCTTGTGGGATGCGGTGGATGCCATCATCCGGCTGGTTGCCATCCCAGTAGCTGTACTGATAGACAGAGCCGTCGGTCCACTCCGGAGTGCCCTCCTGGAAACAGGCATCAACGTCAAGTTGTATTTCGAAATGACATTAGATCCCATTTCAATTATTCCATCTATTTATTCAGAATTGGTTCTTGTGTATTTGTATGTGTGTGTGTGAGCACATGGATGTGTGTACATTACCAGTCTCCTGTCATGCAGTCCTATCCAGATATCCGTGGGGATTCCCAGGATCTGGCTGTTCACCAGGTCGTACACAAACACATTCTCGTCCCAGCTAGAAGGGAGAGTGCGACACAGTGTCTAAGAAATTAAATGGGAAATCAGTCAAATAAATAACATATGTTCAGAAAGTAGAAGGCACTCTGCTACGAAGTCAACAGTAAGCCCAGGTAATTGTATCTCTGGCCACAGCACATCTCTCCCCGTGCACAGCTGTTTGTAAACCCACCCTCGACAAAACAGGTGTGCATTGTTTCTCA